>NW_024508213.1:653277-673690 GCF_017590135.1 Pyrgilauda ruficollis | reverse complement strand
GCCGCTGCCTGAACCGGGCCGGGGGGCGGAGCCGCGCCTCGCGGGCAGCGGGCGAGCGGGCGGGGGGGAGACCGCTCCCCGCCCTGAGGCGGCGGGGCGCCGCTGGACTACGCGGCTGTGCGGGTCTCTCCTCCTCGGAGTTGTCCCACTCCCTTCCTGCTCACACTGGCCGATTACACGGAGACTCTCGGTACCGCAAAAACTCCAGACTAGCCCCGATCCGTGCCCCGCACTCTCCGCCTGCCGTAGCCCGAAGTGTCCGTGCCCGCGCTCCTGCAGCCGTGCGCGGGGTCCCGGCGCAGCTGGGCCGTGGGCAGTGCCGCAGCGGCACCTCGGACATGAGGGGTGCTCCGGGCTTACAGCGGTTGGTAGTGGCTGCGCCCTCGTTCAGTGCATCCTCCAAGGACCTCCAGCGCTAGTGTGTGGGTCTCACCTCTTCGCAGTTGTCTTGCTCCCCTGCTCATATTGGATGATCACATAGAGGCTCCCAAGCCCCCACAAATTCCAGACTGACCACAACACAAGTTGTGTCTCTGACTCTTTTCAGAACGGAAAATGTGCTCTATGAAGGTGATGTCCCTGAAGTCATTTGAGGTAGATAGCGAGGCAGGTCTTCATTATGCCTCAAAGGTCAGAAAGCAAAGTCTTGTCAGGACATGTCCACTACCCTCTGCATGACATTTTTGAAGAGATTTTTCCACGGCTCTATGGGACACACCGAGCACCTAACAGCCCACCACCCCACTGAGGTCACATACCTGCTCTGCTTGCACTTTTGAAGTCACCACTACATCAGTGCCCAGTCTGGAAGTGTGGGCGCCACTAACACAGGCCTAAAGGGATCTCTGGGGGATTCTGCCTGGATCTTCCCAGGAGGGTGACCCACGTTAGGCTCTGCTCTTAGAGGCTGGTCTGTCGATATGGAGTCATTGCCTGGTAAAATTATCTTTCTTTCTACTTACCCAGTTCCACCCTTGAACACCCCACTACAGTGCCACTACTTCAATGACTCTCATGTGCACAGCTCATGCTGCTGTTATTCCACGCCAATGAGTTTCCTGTTGTTTAGCATTTGCTGCTATCTCATCCCACTGTGAGACATCAAGAAATGAGAACACAAAACTAGCAAGTGACACATTCTCTAACAATTAAAAAGCACCTCTATTTCAGAGGCACAATTTCAACTCAAAGAAGAACATTCCTGGCTTTGAAATGTTTGGGGTTTTTTTTCTGTCATCTCACTGTGTTCTATCAATAGACTGTTGTACTCCGATGTGTTCTGACTGTACTCCACATTTCTCCTTGTCTCCACACCAATGTCAGGCCTCTGCCAGTCCAGCCACACCAGTGACTACACAGCCTCTGTAGCAGACTGCTCACCAAGCTGGGCCAGGATGTGGCCAGGGGGTCTGGCATAAATTCTGTTACATAAGCAGGAAAAGATCCAGCAGCTAGAAGAAATGGCATCAAAAACTCACCTGCTCACTAGCACAGTCCACTGACAGTCTTATCAAGAAGGTGAATTGTGTCAGTGTTGGCACTGCCTGGGCAGAAGTTGTCTGGCATGCAGAGATTTCAGGGAATAACTGCATACCTTCCCACCTGCCAGAGCACTGCTGGAGAGATAGCATGGGTAAAAAGACAAAGGAAGGAATCCCAAATAAGTATCCATTATCCAGGGAGTGTAAAACAAAGAGATTGATTTCTTCAGAGCAAATTAATCTTTCAATAAACTGAGCATTATGAATTTAGTTTGGAGGAAGTTGGACACACACACCCAATTTGGGCAAAATACAAGTTTTGGAATCAAATAGCTAGTATCTATTTAAAGTGACATGCACTGGAGAGTATGGGCTGCCAGGAGACACACAGATGTTCTAGATGAGAGTATTTGATTTATCCAGAGTGTGTTTGATGCAAGTGAGAGCAGTTCCTCCAAAATCACTGACTGTGCCTGCATCTAAAAAGACACATGCACACACGTACACACATAAACACACCTCACTCCAAAGCTAAATTTCCATTAGCAAGGTTTTCTATATAAATCAGAGGACTCAGCTACCCAAGCTTGGGAACATCCTGATAAACTCCTACTTCTTGAGCTCTACAGTGAGATGGAGAAGTAACTTTCCTGCTGCTGGGGGATTCCTTCACTGGGCAGATCTGCTGAGGGAAAGGGTGCCTTGCATGACATATGTCCCCACAGAAAACATCATACACTTTCATGTGCTAAGCGAAGTTATAATCCTATTTAACTTTACAAAATCTGCAGGCCGCTTAAACACCTTACAAAGCCTAGAGGAACGCCCTTTTCATAGTCTTAAATATCTTGGATGGTCTTCAAAGGTCTCCCTGCAGCTGCAGGTATTTTCAATGATTTTAGCAATGTGCTTAGATAGATTTTTTCCCTTTCCAGCAAAATTAGCCAGCCATGCATGTGCAGAAAATTCTTCCATAGCTGCACACTTCACAAGCTTATCGAAATAATCCACTGCACATGCTCAACCACAGTTCTCAAAGGTTTATAAGTCAGTCAAATCAAAACTAATCTCTTCTCAAACAAGCAAATACACGCCTACTTCAAGGAAGGCTATTTCCATGTCAGAGTTCATTTTTCAGCCTTCTGCTGATAAATTACAGAAATGCTCAAAAAAGGTTGTAAGAGTCTATTTAGATCAAGATTTTTTTTTTCCACTCTCCTGATATTCTGAACTGGCTGAACCAGTTTTGTTCAAGCCTTTCCAAAATATTCACATTTGGACAAAGTCCCAATCCGGCAGATTTCATCCTGAATCATTTATATTTCAGAGACCACAGAATACACAGAGGTTTAGAATGGAAAATATTACATTGATTTAACTCTAGGAAAAGCTGCCTGTTCTATTACAATGCATTTGCATACAGATATCTCTTTACCTCAAATGTCCTAACATGTTTAGTCAGCAAAGAAAAACTGAAGAAAATGCACTTCAATTAAAGGAAGGAATTCAAGAAAAATGTAAGATATTTTTAAATTATTTTCCCAGTGCATTTCAAAAGAAAATATTAGCATATTTTAAAAGCAGCATTGCTAGAATGGTTCACAGAATATAAATGCTTCTGTATCAAGCACAGCCCTTTAAACAAAAGAGATCAAGCATGTGAGAGTACAAATGGGAGTGAAATTTGCAGAAGGAACCATCAAAACTTTGCTTTTGATCTGCAATGCAGACACCTAGATTTGAGGGACAGAATTCCAATCGAGTTAGCTAGGGTGTAAATCAGAGGGAACATCACTGAACTCATATGAGAGAGGGTACATAACCAGCCACAACCATGACCAGACTAATTTGGACAACACAAAAGTTGCTTATCCTTTTCTGAAGTTATGTGATCTAGTCAAAGGTGAACAAATCCTTCTGCAGGGCAATGGAAAGCAGTCCTCACCTTCAGGAATAAGTGAGTCAACCTCTTACTCATGCTAGCAATCTTGTCCTTGCAAAAACAGGATGAAGGATTTTCAGACCAGCTCTAAAACACAGAAAATAGGTTTAAAAGACTTTAAAAGGCAAAATATAACTGATCAAGGTGTTGCAACCTCTATGATACATGGAAGCTAAAATGTAGGTGACCCAGTTCATATTACATTCTTTCAAACCTATGCAGTTATGTCACAAAGTACATAATTTCTCCTCTCTCATTAGAAAGATTACTTATCAGCCTAATGTAGGTTGTTTCATAACACAGAAATCACACATTTACATGAAATTTAAAATACATCTGTAGAGCATATAGTTCTACTAATGTCTTGAAATCTTGACTCAGCACAAGCCCAGTGCTGAGTGCTAGGATTCTGTTTGTAGTGAAAGAGCCTGATCCTGAAAACGTTTATGCAAATGTTTAACTTCATTCAGCACGTATTCCCATTGGAGTCAGTTGGACTACTCAAACATTTTAAATTATATGCTTATGGCTGAGTACTTGCAAGATTAAAGGTTAAGTGCAGCTAGCAGGTCTGAAAATCTATGTAGGTGTTTTGCAATTCCTCACTGCACAGTGGTAACAATGAGAAACAGACTACCTCCTCAGCTAAAGACTTGGGAGTCAACATGTCCTTTCCCATCTGTTTAGATGCCAAGAACTATGTTTGTTTAATTTTTCAGCAGAGTTTCTGATGCTACCCAGAGTAGGCAGACGTGCTGGCAATAGCATTCAAAAGTGGCTCACTTCCAGAAAATCTTGTTAGCCTCCAAGAATGTTTTTTGAACTGTTAAAACCCCAAGCAGCAATATTGTACATGCACATTTTACCTTGAAAACAGTGTGTCACTGTGCCTGACCACAGGGTTTGTCAGGCAAGGTCCAAATATGTTCGAGCACTGCAGAACTAAAGCTCTCTCATCCTAGACTCTGAATTTGAGAAGGTAGTATCTTCTCTTTTAAAGCATAAAATAATGGCTATTTCCTCTGATAGCGCTGCTGTTATGCTCCTTTCACATTAGAGACTGATCAACACATTGCATCATGCGATGCAGATATTGTAAACGCTGCACTTTCTCACATGAATTTGAAGTATCAGCTTAAGCCCTCATGCTTCCAAGGCAAATTATCCAAATCTGGAAGCTTTCCTCTCTATTAAATAAAGTTTAAGGTTCAACATTCCTTGGAGTAATTCAGTTCAACAAGGAGAGGAAACAGATTCTTTTCCTATGGGTGGTGAAGACAAAGAAAGAACAACTCGGCCTTTGCTTGGCCTCCTGCTAAAGATGGCAGAAGCCAGAACAAACTGCAGTCCCACTGCCAGCTATTCTTCCTGAGTCACTTTGCATGTTGGACTGAACTTCAGCAGAACAAAACAAACCTCTTGCAGCATTCTGTAGGCTGCTGATCAGATATCAAAATGTGATATGGCTCAGAAGTCTCTCTCATAGGAGAGTGATGATAGATGAAAGAGAGAATCAGTCATGGAGAGAGACTTGCAGAAACAACAACCTCACCTTTGATTGAAGTAATTTGACACTCCTTTATTGGAATTATCCAAATTCCGAAGGTCATAGCTGCCAGAAGTGGTAAAGACTGATGATCTATGGTATGAGACGAGGCAGGAAATTCCATCCTTTCCTCTCGAGCAACACTACATAGCAGTGGAGTGCAGCTGTAGTACTGTAAGTAATTTGAGGATAGGGGTAAACACTATGTGCTAATGCATAATACACAAGTCTATTTTTGAGCAACAGAGACAAACGTGAACCCATCAGACAATGGTAGTGTAATCTCAACTGGTGCTTTCTCCATTCAAATTTGTAATCCAGAGCAGTAAGGCTACAGCCAAGAAATTTGAGACTATCTATGATACAAGTTTCCTACAGCGAAGCATAGAAAATGCAGCTAAATTACTCTACAATCAGATTCATGGAGATTAGGAAAAAGATTTTCCTTAGTCAAAGTGTTTTACCAGAAGCAGGTTTTGCTCATGTCTTTACATAAAGATTTTCTTAGCTAGTTGCACCATCATCAGCTCACCACAGGGAATGCCATAGAAAAAGAGAAAAAGAAAAAAACATAAAGATGACTGAAGGAGGCATGGTAAGAGGGGAGGTGAGAGTACAAGGAAGCAACACAGGCTTTTGTCTTCCAAAGCTGCTGCACCATCTGCAATTTCTGAATTGAAAAGATTGATAAGTGGTGTAGATCACCAGCTACTGGATATCAGACCCAGGTGGCAGGGACAACATGATGCTTAGTGAGTGCTCAGTTTAGGTATTGTAAATGTTTCTCTTCAGTGATTGTGTATCATTCAGAAGGGCAGAGAAGAAAACCTTTCCTTGCTATACAATATTTTAGATTTAGCTGGATAGTGGAAAGCATTTTCTTACTTCTTCCCCAGTTCCCTCATATTAGGAGTTAAAGCATGTGCCTTCAGTCTGAGATATGGCAAGCAGGTCTCCAGTTCTCTGGAGGAACATTCTAATCACTGACAGTGGCAAGTCACATCAGAAATGCTGTCATGAACAGGCTGAATACGGCTCAGATGTCTTTGATTAATTTTTTTTAATATAATTTTCCATCTTAATACTATTTCCTCCCACTCAGGTGCGCATAGTGGAGCTCATGCTTCAAAAGTGCTGTGCTGCCCATAGCAACCTATTCCCACTGGACACAGTGCAATCTGACAGTTAGCAGTGCTATACATCCTCTGCACCAGGTGAAGGACACCACTCCCCCCACACCAGCCTTAGCACCATATCTGCTTTTTGCATTACAACAGTGCCTAAACAAATAAACCTCAGCGATGTATTTTTATCAACGCTATATATTGTACTCCTGGATTTTGCTCAAGAATATTTTTCACTGTGCAATTAAAAGTAGTATTTTCAGACAGCATATATTATCAATAAATACTTTAGTTTGTCATGTTCCTTTTGCATATTTGCCAATTTGCAAAATTTTGTGTTTGGATCCCCAAATCCTTATAACAAATTACACAGAACATCTCTGTTACACTCAAGAACATATTTCATATAATAGGGGAAAGAGATGTTTCTTTCAGTTCACATACTCTCCAGAAGTCATATATTGATTTCTCACAAGTTTAATCTTTCAGTACTTTGGAACAGACAGTAAATATGCTCACTTACCACAAGAGATGGAAATTGACCCCATTTGTAAACTTCATGACCAGTTTGGCTTCAAACCTTTATCATCATCCATTGAAATCATGGAAGACAGTTTCTGAAAACAGGACCAAAAACAACAAACCTCGAGAAATTAGTTTTACACTTTTCCTCTTCCAACAGAAGGAGCCAGATCCACCCCCTCCATAATACAACTGAACCACAATGATCTTGGCCCCAGTGCCTATCACACAAAATAATTTGAAAGAAAAGCTGGGATTTCCTTGCAGATACCATGTATTTTCCATCCCCTTTGTTCTTTCAAGAGTTTCAAGTACAGGAGCAACTGTCTTCTTCCAAGGAGTCAAACATGAAATAAAAGAACTTTCTGTCTTTGTCCTGTGAGCTGAAGGTTTGTGACTTTGTTAGCTGAGGTTAATATCCCTTTTCACATTCTACCAGGTTATTGCTCACTGTTTCCTCTAGCTTTCAAAACTATATCTGAACTAAGAGACATGCACCTTGGGGAGAGGTGGTCAAATAATGATTTTATTTTTACTTGTAAATTAAATTTTTCCAGCACACAGGGGTGTAAATGTGGCTTCCCTTATGAAAATAATATCTTTTGCCTCAGGAATTCACCGTAAGTTCAAGACAGCAATACTTTGTACAATTGTAATCTCACACAAACTGTTGTAAATTGGGAGTGACTCTGTAGAAGGCCAAGTCATTACAACAAGTTAAGTTGATGTAAGTTGAAAAAAAGAATCAGGTTTCCCATAAAGCTCCTTCTCTTACCAAAAAATGGTAATATACAGTGGAGAAAAGAAAAGGGCTTCCAGAGTACTGCACTTCAGCATATATATCTCACCAAATGCCTAAAAAAGTATCACCACTGGAAACATATTGCATGAAAATGCTCATGGGGCCACTATTCCGAGGGCTTGTGTGCAGAGATGGCAGAGGTGGCAAGGGTAAAGAAGGCTCAGAAAGAGGAAGAGGGAGAGGGAAAGAGAGAGGGAGAGGGAGAAAGAGAGGGAGAGGGAATGGTGGTACTGAAGGAAGGGGAAAAGAGGCAAGAATTGAAAAAGAGAAGACATGCCCTCCACTTGGTGAAGTATGGGGATGTACTGCTTGGGTCAGGTAGCCCAGCACTAGGGACCTGAAGCTTTTGTGCTGTAGCCTCTCACACATCCCTTGTTAAGGAAAGAAACCTCACACATTTTGGGTAATGCTTCCCGCTGTGATTCTGGGAATAGAAAACTCTGTGATGCTGAACAAGAAAAGCACTCTTTCTGGTATCATATCTTTGCAAGTAGCACTTCCACTGTATTTTTTTTTTTGGTACTGAGTCATCCCCTCTAGATGGATGTCCCAGGACATTCTTACAGGAACAAATATCCTTGAGTGTACTGCCCCATATAAAACATTTACCAGCTATTCTCTATGTGTCCTTGTTACAGAGGAGCACACTAAATACTTGCCTAGGGACACAGATGTACCTGCCGAGGTACAGTGTGACAGTGGTAAGACAAATGTGCATACACTGTACTAACCTTGGCAAAAATCCTAGCAGTCCAGCAGCAGGATCCTGTCTTTAACCCATATAACCCCTGCCAAGCCTGGCAGTGCCTCACCTAAACCATTATTTGTCCGAGCTCTCTGCCCTTTCTGGATCCTGAGCCATCTGCCCTTTCAGGATCCTGCATGATGTATGATGGAGCATCCTGCATCCTGTATGATAGAGCAGCTGAGGCGTGGAGTTCTTGCTAAGGAGAGGGCAAGGAGGATGGTGTCTTGATGCTACACACCACCACACCTGAAGGCAAGGATCCCATCAGGAAAAGGGTCATGGCACTGCACCTTAGCCAGGCACACACCTACACAGCACAGAGAAACACAGTATTTAAGAAATATCTCCCTGTGCTCCCACAATTCCCCAGGACCCTGTCCAGACACTGGCACAGAATTTCAGCCAGAACAAAAGGAATATCCTCAGTGCTTGAGTGTCATGGTTTTCCCTGCTTTCTGATGGGACCCTGCTAGATGCTGAATGCAATGGGAAGCCCCAGCTGCTGCAGGACCACTGTTAGCTTGTGTCTTTCTCTTTCCTGCTCCTACTTCAGTTTTTCAGTTTCACATATTTTGTCCTTCTTCCTGGCAGGCAGACTTCTTTTAAATTCAGTAAAGGGCAGTGCATTTTCTTGCTTTAATTAATCACGTATTTTCCGCCATGTGAGTAAATAATAATTAACCTGGCAGCTGGAGGTACCCTGGGTTAGATCATGATGCTCTGTGTTGGCTTTCCACAATGTTTCCTTGCTGTCAATGCTGCTTTCTTGGCTAGATTATCTCCAGGCATACCATGTGCTTGAGTAACAATAACAAACAGGAAAAATGAAGCAGTTCATAAGATTATTATTTTAGTTAGATTTTCTGTTCTAAAAGCCAAAAAAACATCAGCAGGCCCAATACACTCAGAAGAGCTGCTTTGTTGGGTTTTTTTCCCTAGTCACTAAAACATTGAGCTGTTATACAGTTATATCAAAGAATTTGATAGGACACCAAACAAGTTCAGAATCCCACTGGTGCTTCAATGGCTGCATTTGATCAGCCATGAGCTCATATCATCACTCACGGAGAGAGAGGGAAAGATGGGGACTTTGGATCTCAAGTGCATGTCAGGGTCCCTCTCCATATGTCATTCTATTAGTTCTTGAAAAATTGTACTGTGTCAATGCACAGGAAAAAAGACTTGAAAGAAAGGGCCTCCAAGAGTATTCCCACATCCCACCCCCACAGAGAAGGAAGCAGAATCCTGGTGGAAACTTGAGGCAGTAGCTAATAGATGCTGAGAGGAGTTAGTGTGCTTCTGACATTCTAAGAAATGCAAAACCAAAGGGCATGTACCTGCAAATATGAGAGAAGTCTGAGTTTACCAGGTGGAGATGTTTTACTTTCAAAGAAGAATAAAGTCTTTAGAGAGGAACCTCTCCAGTGCAGGAAACCCTGCTAGAGTTGTGCTTTTATCCTGCATGCCCCATGGCAAGTGACATTATTTAGAGCTGAGAAAAGTTTGAATAAATAAATCAGCTGAGCCAAAGAGTCTTTTCAGTGTGTAATCAGTTACTCCCTTCCCATTTAAGTCACTCTCTGCCAAGGTTTTCCTCTGCTTCCTTGAGAAATGCACAGAAGAATTCAGACTGGGCTTGTCACAAGCAGGGTCTTCGTGTGTCTGCTGGGAGAGCTGGTGGCCCCAGGCAGCTGGGAACAGCACACAGAGAGCTCCCAGTCTCTGCCAGAGAGAAGTGGCTGCTGTTCAATAGCTGGCTCTGAAATGGTCTGGTGTCAGCCCACTCAGAGTGGATCAGAGTCCACAGCACAGCTTATGATCATTTGCACATGTAACAGGTCCCTGTGTGATGGGACCACAACCAAGTGCCTACACTGCTCTTAGCCCTACTGGGCTGAGATACAAACCAGTAAAGGAGCCTTGGTAAAGCCAGCACCGATCCTATTCCTGCTCTTTGGAAAAGAAAGGCAACTTCGGTACAGAGGCTGTTGGCCCAGCACCATTCAGAACCATGAAATTTGCTGGAACCAACCAAAAAAATTGAACAGCTACAACTGGAATTTACTGTACTTTCAGTTCATTGTTTCTTTTAGATCTCCAGGCATAAAAACAACCCTACAGAGGAAAAAACAAAACCAAACCAAACCAAACCAAAGAAAAGCAACAAAACACTTCGAAGTGAAGGCAGGATGAACACCTTCTGGAAGAAAAAGATATATTTTGTCAATTGATTACACAGATGGCAAAATCATACAAGCAGTGGCAAGATTGACAGTGATTTGGGAGAACTGGCAGTATCCCAAAGGCTAAGGAAACAATCCTCTTCATCCAATGCTTCTTGACATTTTCCTCTGGGACCAAGTTCACAAATTGTGCATTTCTGAGTTCAGACAAAACCTTCCAAGCTTGTCAAGAGTATAGATGCTGCAATTGCCAACCCAGAGGTATAAGACTTCTGCCATTTCTTCTTTCTTTTTTATTTTTTTCCTAGAGATGGCTCTTGTAACATCTTGACTCCTGAGCAAGATGAATTCTGTCACTGTGCCAAGTCTTAGTACTAGGCAATGGAGGGCAAAGATAAGGTTTCAGACGTGTCCCACTTATATGTCAAAATACTGCAACATTGACAAGTACTTTAGTGCCGTACATTCCCTGAATACTAAACTTCTTCCTGGTATTATCTTGTACTATACAATATGGTTCTTTTTATATTTTAGTTTACCAGCATCTTTTTTCATTTGCAGTTAGGGTGGTAGAGGAAAAAGGCCCCTCACAAAAATTAGGATTGCATTTTCCCAGTCTTTGCTGAAGTGTGTAGTACGTGCACAACAGTCACACAAACTGGGATTAGAAATCCTAGAGCTAAGATATATTCCCACCTTTTTCAGCCTGAAGTGTTCTTTATCAGAGTTTAGCTCACTATTTGTCTTTGCAAGGTTTAAAAATACTGTTTTATTACCTAGCTCAGTATCTTCTTGCTGTCCTCAGAGATGATGGAGTGGAGAGAGCATTTATAAAATTTGCTGATGACACCAAGGTGGGAGCGGATGGAAGTAATTCAGAAGATGGGATCAGAATACAAAATTATCTCAATATGTTGGAGAAATAGTCTAAAATTATCAAGACAGAATTTAGTAACACTGCACATGAAGAACTAAATGGAGAAATGAAAGATCAAATGCACAAATACAAAATGAGAAATCATAAAAGAGTTGGAAGGGCTAGGGAAAAAAAAGGATGTGAGAACTAGAATATGACTCAATGCAAATACGAGCAAATCAGTTAAATCTCCTGAAAGACAAATCTCATATGAGATGTATTATTACAGGAGTGTCAAATGCAATAGGGAATTATGCAGCTCTTCAATGCACTGGTGAAGAGCCAGCTAGTGTATTGGATCTAGCTCTGGGTAACTCTTTTTAAGAAAACAATAAAAATGTAAGATATTTATAGAATATGGCCTATCAGAAACAGCTTGTATAATTAGGTTGGTCACTCTAGAAGCTTCACTGGGAGATTTAATAATAGTTTTCCAGTATATGAAAGACTGTCCAAGAAAGGACAACAATAACTTAATTCCTTTGCTCAGTCTTCAGGAAAGAATCCAGTGGATCTGGTAGAATGGCAGTTGGGTGATGAAGGAAAATTCAGAACTGGCTAATAATTTTTAGGAACACTCAGGACTCTGCTCTTAGAAAAGTTTAAGAAGAGATCTGACAGTGCTACGGGTATATTTTATCCTGCTTGGAGCAGGGAAATTTTCTCAGTGATTTCATACAGCTTGTCAACATTCTCAATCCTATTTTATCAAAAGATCCATCCAGTTCCTTTTTATTTTGCAACAGCACTGAGTTGAAGCTGAGCTGCAGGTGCTTTTCAGACACTTCAACATTTTGGCAGTTACAAATTCAGGATCAGACACCTTTGCTTTCTCACGCTTTTCTTGGACAGGCAGGAATCATTGTAATCATCCAACTCTGCTTTCTGCTTTCACATGTGGATTTTCCAGTGGTGGGAGTCCTGAGGAGTTTCCATTCCGTTCTTCTCTCCCTGGTGAGCTGTATGTGTTCACAGCTGCATGGCATGAGTAAACTGCAGTGGTCCACATAACCCCTTTCCAGTCACTCCTGGATCTTGTTCTGACATTGGACTCTACCGATAATATTTTTGGATCACCCTGAATCTTTGTCCTCTCTGTAGTTCAAGGCATAGAAGGTTTATTTAGGCTTCAGCTGTCACTGAAGACCATTAGAATTCAATCTCTACCTCAGGATCAACCCTGCTGAAGGCAAAGCTAGAGTTGTGGGATGCTGGAACACCTCCAACCTGAACCATAGGCTGCTGTGCAGTTGCTGTGTGAACTGCTGCACGTGCTGTATCCCTGCCCACCAGGGCCCAGAAAATGAGGAATCCACAGGACTGTTCCAGTTTACCCCCTGCAGGTTAAAGTACAGGGAGTGCCTGTGCTGCAAGAAGATGAAGGTACCACCATCACCTCAGCTGCTCCTGTCTTGGTGCTGAGGAGCAGTGTGGGCAATATTTGTCTTGGTGTCTACTCTCTTGTGTGCTGCTGGCAGTGGTGTGGTATCAGTAAGCATGAGACAACCTCAGATTACAAGATGCATTTTATCTGCTGGAGGATGGAGCACCACACAAGCTGATTTGCCTCGTTTCAATGTGGCTCTTATTTCTTCACAGCCCTAAACCCCCCACAATGCAATCAACTGAATGGCAGCCTCAGGCAATTGCACCTTTTTACACTTTCTAAGAAGACAATTACTTGCAGAAAAGTTTCTACATTTTGCTTTACTACCTCTCCACATGGATTTGGTTGTCTGTTGGAGCAGGGGGAGGATATTTTCCAACCATAATGAAAACAATGCATGGTGATGCAAGGAAGATCTCCAGCCAGATGATGTGTCTTTATTTTCAGATTGCTATTTTTTTTCAAAAGAGATTTTAAGTCAGAATAAAGGAAGTCTCCTGGTGGAACTGTAACTTGCTCTTATTGGTCTTCTGATACATCAGCGTCTACCAAAAAAATCACCGCATGAATTCACTTAGGTGACTCCTAAGAAAATCTCAAGAAAACTTCTGATGAGGTAGATTCACACTTGCAACCAAATGCAGGCGCTTGTGAACACACAATTCAGCCACCACAGAACCTACCCAATGTCCCTGCCTCTCAGTCATGCTCTGCAGAAACTGAAAATTTTTTTAATTTTAAATGAAAAAATTAATTTTTTTGCCATAATGTTCTGGCATCAGCCTTTCCACAGTAACATTGATTTTTCTTATTTCTCTTGTACATTCTCAGCCATCCAATTCTTCATCTGTCTCACCATCTTGCCAGATTCTTACCCCTCTCTTCCACAGACAGGCCCCTTGCTCTGCAGAGCAACCCTCTAATTAAGTTTGCTGGTTTAATCACACTGAGCAGCAGATGTTGTGTGGAAGGACAGTAAAATCTTGTTCTGCTTGCTTTTTACTTCTTTCACAGCCTGTGTTTTCCTATGTCTAACTTCAACATTATTTTTAACTTTTTTTACATCTTTCAGCATCTTCCCTTTTCTCCTTACTTTCACAGATCTTAATGTTTCTATTCCCTTTCTTCCTGTTCCACAATTCCCTCTCCCAACTTCCCCTAAGAAAAATGAACACATGATAAAACACTGTTTTTGTCATTGTTTCTTCTTTCCTTTTCTTGCAGTCCTTCCTCTAATTCTATCCCATCTTCCACTTACTTTCCTTATGATACCCAAGGACATGTTTCCTCAATTATTTATGGATTTATTTACTTATATATTTATTGCTTATGGCTATTATCCTTACAGAAGACCTCACATTTTTCACATTTCCCATCAGCTCCCAGTTTTAACTCATGTTCCCTGGAGGTGGGGTAAGTTTCTGTTCTCTATCCCTCCAGCTATGAGCACTACAAGCCAGAGTACAACTACAGTTCAAGGAACACCCAGTTTTACAATAGTTCAGTATGAAAAACAGTAGGACTGGAGCAATGCAGAGTTTAGCATGGACTGCAGTCTGTCCAGGATCTTAATAAATACATGGAGCCTTAGCTGTGGCTCTCCTCATTGCTGTGACAAAAATACAAGGCCCAGGAGAGGTGTAAGCTCATTCTTGCATAGCAAAGTAGCTGTAAGAAGTGCAGCAGGGAGCTGACAACCTCCGTGAGCAGGGCATGACAGCCTTTAGCCACCTGTACATTACCCCAGCCCGTGCTGCATAATGCTCTGAGAAACACAGAAACTCTGCTGCGCTTCAAAGGGTGATGTTCCCAAGACTCTTCTAGGAGACATGATCCTGTCTAGGAATGACAGTGGAGAGAGCTGTGCCCCCTTTTCTTATGTACTTTTCCTCACACCTCATGGTACCTCAGCACATCTCTGCCCAAAGTTTGCCAAATGCTCAGGAATACAGCCTTTCAGCTGCTCCCTGCAGAGCTCACAAGGAAGTTTCCTTCACAAGGAAATGGCCTTTCCCCAGACAAGTGAGATTTTCTGTAGCTCCTCGGTGAACAGCATTTAGAAGTCCAAGCAGGGAGGAAGGTAATGGAGGTTAACTTTTTGGCTGTGCAAGCACCTCACATCACCAAGTGCCCTGACTGTGTCCTATTCATGTCCAGGAGAATTTTGATTTGGTGTTCAAAGGAATGAGAGAAACCTTGTGGTGTTTGCTTCCAGTAAGATGCAGTAAGAGAGTTTTTCTGCATGCAAGAAGTAGCATAAAAGAAATAAGAGAAACACAATAAAAGGAAGAGCAGACTGGTGTGGTTTAGGAATGAGGCATTGGAATTCCCACTGCAGCTGATTTAAGTCCCAGTTTCTTAGTAAGGCTGGTTCCCCAACAGTGTTTGAATGTACAGTTAGCAAATGAAATAAGCTTGGTACTTAATGCAGCGGGGAAAGCCTTTGATGGCAAGCCCCAAGGATAAGGGAGTGAGAGCCAGACTCGCCAGAGCGCAACATGCCAGTTTACCTTGGCTGGGAGTCAGGCTCTGCGTGCTTTTCTTACACAGTGTACAAAACCAAGCTCATTGGCAGTGCTTGGTAAATAAATAGCGATAACAAAATCTGCAGCAGAACCAAAAGGATACCCGGAAATTACTTGTGTGTGGAACTCCCTTGGACATGGCACGTTGCCTTCAGCACTGGGAAATGTACTTCCACTGAGAGCTCAGAGTACAGTAATTGTTACTTTTCACCAGTTATTCCATTGTGATAAAAACAATAATCTGTGGGTGTGGTAGGTCAAATAGTATATAAATTACCAGTCAGACTATACTTATGCCCATAAACCAAAAAGATGATGTTCTGGGAACAATGAATGAAGTGTTAACTATATCTGATTTTTTTCTTAGTGTACAGTCCAACCTTTGCATCTTGATGACCTGCCAGATTTGTCTATGGTATGTCACTTGTTTTTTTGTGAAAGAGGTCTGAGGGAAATAAAAAGCCTGGAAAAGTACAGAAGGCCCAAAAGTGTGGAACAACATCTCAGAAATTGTCTTTCATTCAAAAGTGAACAACTGCAGCGATAAAAGGGATTTTTAGTTGCTGGATACTGACATGCAATTTTTTTCTGTGTCTCTGTCCTATTCTTTTGAGAGTGAGTGCAGGGTACAAAAGTGTAAACTGCAGCAAGAAAATGCTGTGCAATGGCCAACAGGTAAATAATTCAGCACTATGGACAAGCAGATGAGCACCAGCTGTTTCAAGCTGCTATAAAATGCATCTCAAATTGCAATTCAGTGTTTTGGATTGGAAGCTACTTGCTGTCAATTGGCATCTCAGCTATTCCCATTCAGGCACTTCAGCAAACCCTCAAGAGCCACTGCCTGGCTAAGTGCTACCAGAAACATTGCTGACTGGGGCGAGGAACTGACCATCCCTCCAGATCAACCTTGGATCCCCAGCTGTGACCAGAGCACAAATCACAAGACATCCCCACAAATCCACCCAGGCAGGTGAGCTCTGCCCTGAGCCAGCAGGACCTCTGAGCCCCTGGTATGCACCTTGAAGGGTGATATTGATGACTTGCAGTTGTAATGGACTCCAGCTTGCCCCTGCCATAGATAGGGAATTATCTGAATTCCCACAGAATTCAGTAGGAAGCAGGATGAAACCACAGGATCATGTTGTCCCTGCTGTGATGATAAGAAAATATTGTGTGATTGTTATTAATACTATAGCTGGTTATTATACTATAGCTAGCTATTAATCATGCTGTCATACAAGCACCAAGGGAAAAAGTCTCTAAATCAAACACATTTAAATAATATTTAAAGCAAATCATCAAGTGCAAGAAGAAGACCTATAAGGAAGAAATTGAGAAATGAAGAGAAGGACTAGAAATTATAAGATGCTTGTGTTCTGGGCACCAGTAGCACAGTTATGTTCTTTAGAAGATACAGCTAGGAAATATTGAAACCATGTGATTAACATCTAATAAACATTTACTCAAAACAGCTGAACAGTTTTCACAAACGACATGAGATTTGCAGAAGATGAAATGGTATTTTTACGAAACAGTTACTGAAGTCTATTCTGGGTATAGCAAAGAGCAAGAAGAAAGCACAAAAGCCATTTGCTGAGATAGAAGATCACTCATTATCCAGTCTTGTCTTCCATCACTATATAGAGGGAAATATTTATCCCCTGTTGATCTTATTCAGGTGATTTCTCACCTGTTCATCCTGCTCACCTAAAAGCCACAGGCTACAATATATTGATAGGTCTGGACCAAATGACATGTGTCTCAAAAACTGAGCTTTCACATCAGCAGTTTAAAAGCAACCTCTCAGGCAACATCTGGCAGAGGGAACAAATCTGGGATCTTCTGTATTTTTTTTCTTTCCAAAACCCCAGGCACCAGCAGAGAGGGTGTGTCATATAACCCACTCCTCAGAGGTGAGTCCTTCTCTTTCTGGGGTTTGCCACAACTGAAAAACAGGGCATCGCTGATATGTGTCATGGACACATCCTTCCCGTCCAGGAGGACTGTGTGCGTGAAACACAGTGCTGAAAGAAAGTTGGATCTAGGGCTTGTGGTACTTGGATTTTCAGTGTGGTGTGTATTTTGAGGAGGAAGAAAATGAAAAACAGTCAAGGTTTAGATAAAATGGACTGGAAAAAAACCAGAGGTTTTGTGAAATGAATAACAGCCCACCCACAATTAATTTCCACTAAATATTTTGCTTTATCTGGATAAAAATACTTTGTTTCCATCTCAAATGATGTGTAAATAATAATAATAATAGTAATAATAATAATAATGATAATAATATTCCCAGGATTTTCTTAAACAAAGCTAAATCATGAATACTGGTTCTCAAAGAGCTGCACCTCTTCATACATGCAACTACTCTTACCCTCTGTGCATCACATAGAGGCTTATAACACGTTCTTACTGGGGGCTACAGGGTCGGTTGCCAAATGCTTCCCTGTTCTGTTCTGTGTGAGCAGTTACTGACTTTTCAGGGGGTGGCATTCAAATAGTTCTCTCAAACAAACATTTAATTCAAAAGTACTTAAAATATGAGTCAGGTTCCCTGCTGTGATGTTCTAGATGTAGTTTCCAACAGTGAAACTGTCATTGTTCTTACCAGCCTTCTAACAGTCTGCAGTGAAGATTCTTCTGTCTGAGTTGGCTGGGTTTGAACCCCATTATTTGCAGCACAGCAGTAGCAAACTCTGTATTCTCAGTGTCATCCTATTGCAAGAAAAAAATTGAAGATTCTCTGTTTTATAATAGTACCAATATACATCTACATTTTAGGCAAATTTTCACAGTACTTTCAGAACTGAATTTCAAGTCTTGGTATGCTTCCAGATCACTATGTCTCTTCTGGCATTCATCAAAATACTGTACTGTACTGACAGTCTGCCGTGTCATAGTGGTAAAATACTCTAATACAGAGGTTTAAGTACTATTTACAAATTGAAACCTGCAAGAAGAAGCAAAAAAAGTAAACTTTCCTTGTTAAACAAAGTCTGATTTTGCTTAAAATTTACTGCAGCTGGAGACAATGTGAGCAGAAGAATGTGGGTTTGTTCATGGTGCTGCCTTCAGCTGCAGGAATGCGCTCTGGGCGTGTGAAGTGATGGAGTTGAGAATGAGCCAACACCAGCACCCGCAGGCTTCTGGCTCTCACTCCCCTACTGAGGCCACCAAATGCCTCTGCTGACATGGACACAAAGGTTTTTGCAGGAAAATCTTCATAGGATTGTAGAGAAGAAGGTTACTGCCATGCCTCATGTCTGCCTCCAGTCATCACTTGCTCTAGATGTCCTTAAACTTGGTTATCTCTCCAGCCACCTTAGGCATGGAAGATAGTCATGTTCAGGGCTTGTTGATATGGGGACATCCAGCAGAATTAAATTGATTTATCTTTGGAAGGGGATTAGGTGATGACACATAATCAGCAACAGATTAAACACTCTCATTCAGAAATAGAGAGCCCCTAATTCAGTTTATCTTAATTCACTCTGGAAGGGAGTTAGGGCTGTGATTAGAGCATAGGGAAGGCAGGCTTGGGCACAGCTGCTGCTGTGCTCCCGCAGCTCTCCCTCAGCCATTTGGCAGGGGCTGCTAGCCCACCCAAAGTGTTGGGAAAGGAGGGGTGGGATAAACCAAACCTCCATCTCTTCCTCACCCCCACATAGCTCAGAGCCCACATCTCGGGACACCAGGTCCTGAGTAGGATGACGTGGGGGCTCAGCAGTGCCCACACCACTGCATACTGTGCCCTGGCCTGCATGATCAGTTCCCAGACCCATCTTTGGAAATCCCCCTTTCGCCATCCTCTTTAGATATTTCAAGAACTGAGGTTCTAGCAGGGTCACATAAGAGGCCAAGTGACTGATTAATCTGATGCTGAGAATGAAATGCAAAGACTTGACTTTTGAAAGTTTGCCAGCAAAAAAAATCGTACCAAAACAGGGCGACAAACCCTGCAACCTGTTTAGATGCTAGCTAACACTGCTGCATCGTGGACTCCCGCCTGTCTTTAATTGTAGGCACTTCCCAGATGATGAACATTTGCTATTAAAACTCAGGCTGTTGTGTGTTACTTACTTCATACTACATATAAAAAAAGAAGACGTGTGAAGGAGTCAGTCTTCTTTATCAGGTCCTGCTGTAGCACACGCATGGCTTTCTCCCAAGTGGAGGCAGCCAAGGATGCAGGAAACAAAGAGGTCTTTCGGGACCTAGTCTGATAGCCATAAGAGCATGCCCTACATGAGCATGCATCAACACCCTTTCCTAAAGCAGTTTCTCTTCCCTGCTGGAAATCCCATCATCTGCAATAAATAACCTCTTTAGCCCAGCTGATGCTGATAAAGTGTCATGCAAAAAGTGGCTCACAGTCTGGTACATGCTCTCTCACAAGCTGCAGTTTGCTTTCATTTAAGGTCGCAGTTTGGGCTTGCTTTATCCCAACCAAATATCATCTGCTTTGCTTCCAGACACCTGCTCAAACTCCCAGCACAGGAGCAGCTCCCTCCCCTGACTTGCCTTTTCCAGATGCTCATAGTGATGTATTACACTGAATAATGGCAACTTTAAAAGAAATTGGAATCTCTTCAGACTTCAATTGACCTTAAATATAGGTTCTGTTTCTAAAATCCCTTCCTCAGCAGAAGTGGATGTCTGGGAGAATGGGTAATGGAATATGGAGCACTGTTGCCTCACCCTGTTCTTGGCAATTACTGGAAATTGTTGCTGTTTGACAGCAGCTTCTGTGTGATTGTACACCTCTAGCAGTGATGGTCTTGAGTCCATAATTTCTACTAGCATGCCATTAGTTAACTGGTAATGTTCCTCTCTGTCATGGCAGCTCACCCAAACAAATCAGCAGCTGAGTGCAGATCATTGTAAGCTTTTACAGTCTGGGAACTCATAGTTTGTTACTAGGCAAGTTTTTATTCATACAGATCCCAGTTAGACTGACACAGGGAAATACGTGTGAGTATTTCGACCCATAACCATTTGCAGATTATTCCTGTGACATGAATATGTATACATCTGCTAGTAGTATCTCAGAAAGATGGAGCATGAACAGGTGACTAGAGACCATCTGATAGCATTGTTTGGGGTGGCCTTACTGCTTTTGTGATATGTAGCTGTCTCTCATCTCAGTGAATGCAACCTTTGTGTAGCTGTACATCACCTACTGCACACAAACACTTACATAAACTAACACATACACCCCACATACACCCCCCCCC